>NW_027279950.1:52500-63435 GCF_046629955.1 Centroberyx affinis
CCAAATTAGGAGAACCTTGCTTATTCTCTCTGCCCTTTCATTACCTATTCAAAGGCTTGGCAAACACTACAGAAAAAAAGCCTGTCTTTTCAGTTAACCATTCCTTCTTGCATGTCTGTTTGGCAGTGGCATTAAAAGGGGATTAAAATGTACTAGTATCAAAATGGCTTTGACCCTTCATCCTTTCTTTTCGTATTCTGCTAGCCTCACTGCTGTCTGTTCTCCCTCATTCTCTTTGTGTGTCTACTGTGGAACTTTGCTCCGTTGCCCTCTCTCTGTTATTCTCTGTTTGTCTCTCCCCTTTCTCTCCTCTCTCTCTCTCTCTCTCTCTCTCTCTCTCTCTCTCTCTCCCTCTCTCATGGTCTTTTTTCTCTTTGTGTCTTTCCGTCACTGTCTCTGTCTCTGTCTCTGTGGCTCTCTATCTTCCTCACTCCCCCTGTCTCTCCTGACATAGTTCTGAGACAAAGCTGTGGATTGATGGTGACATGGCAGTGTATAGAGTGTACTGCGTTGTCAGGCAGCTACCCAGGCTGCCCTTGGCGGTCCTGACAGTGTTGTCACGGATGAATGAACACACTGTTTTGACACGGGGGGTGACAGTGTCAAATAACAAAACTCTGGCTTCATATTGTCAAGTTTTAGAAGTTGTTAGACCTTGTAAACCTTTTAAGAGCATAGAAAACTTTTGACCTTTTTGAAGTTGTTGTACAATAGAATGAATTAGACCCTTATTTCTCAGTATGATTAAAGACCTAAAAATGGTTCTCAGGCCTACTTTTGGCAAGAGTGGTGATATCATTTTTTATATGTTTGAGTGCTAGAGCAACTGGGACAGTGAATTTCTCATTTGGGACCCAGGCTGAAAAAGTTTAATAAACCAGGCCTTTGAGTAATTGCAACCAATTAATTGCTTTTCACTTCCAATGTGATTGCTATTCAGTTAAGTATCCTTAAGTTTGAGTGAGATACTTAAACAGTTCATTGTCAGTACAATTAATCTTTTTATACATGCTTGACTATGACCCTAACAGAAGGTTATGTACTCTAAGAGAAGATGCTGGTTCTGTCAGAGGAAGACACAGAGTTTGTAGTGACATGTGACCTACCAGTCTCAGTCTGTCTGTAAAAGACATTACTGCTATGATGTAATACTCTATTCAAGACTATGTAAAGTGTGTTTGATAGTGTGAACTCAATATAACTGAATTTTTGCAAAGCCATATTTGCCAAAATTCTGCTTACAGGCTGGAATTGTATTGAAACATTAGCTTATTAAACACTCTGCCAAGAAGCTCTGGGCACTATTGATGCTTTGCTGATTTCAGTAGCATAAGTCTGTCTAAGGTAGATGGCTGTAGGCTACTTTAGTGTGACCTGGCAGAGGCTGATGTACAGCACTTAGAGATAAGATGCTCCTGTAGTTCTTTAGGGAACTATAAAGAAAGAACATGCTGTCCATGATGGCATCTGCTCTGCCGCTCTGTCTGTAAAACCTATCACTGCTGCAATATGGTGCACAATTATGCAAAATAGTGTTTTCAAAGATGTGGTCTGGCCTAAAAGGCGGGTCTCAGGGGGATTAAATTATTAATTATTCTGCTGAAATAGTTCCCTTTAATGGTTGAAGAAGAAATTTGCCTTCATACTTAAAAATATAATCTATGCTTTGTTGGTATAAATTTTGCAAATCTTTGCAATGTAAGGCCGAATGAAATGCTATGGGCTAGTGGGTTAGGAGCCAGCATATTTTGACAGATAAGCCTTTAGCCTGTAACATCAGTTTTGGGTCACAAAAATACTTTGCCTTTCTATCCTTCTGTAAAAGCAATCAACCAAGGATATATTCACATACTGTGTAGTAGAGCTGATATCCTCAAATTTCCTCTAAATAAAGTGTTACCTGTTTTTTTTGTTTGTTTGTTTTTGGGCACTACTTGGGTGACATACACTTGTTTGACAATTATAAGAGAATACTGTCTGACCTGTCACCTCTGCCTTATTTCCCGTCATTCTCACAGCTACATCATGGTGAAAAGAAAGAATCATGTTTCTCTGCTGAAATTGCACAGTTAAGAGTTGTGCATTTATTAATAATTCATACAGTTTTGCGCTAAAAGTTGGATGATCAAAACTGTATGTTGATGCAGTGACAAAAACATGCCTATACATATCTTGATATTGATATAAAGACACATGCAGCATGATAGTGCAGACACTTTAAGAGCTACACACACCAGTAATTCAAATTTGGATGCCAGGGGGTGCGTTTTGTATTTAGAGGGCCTGTGATGCTGCTCCCACCCTTCAAAATATATGTAGCCTACTTTGAGAATGATGTCAATGAGTATGAGAATAAAAAGTCTCCAATCCCCTCTTTGGATTTCTTGCCATGATGCTACTTTTTGTTTGTGTCCAGATTGTGAATTGAGCCTTTTTAAGTAAAATAACTTGCTTTGCATGTTGAGCAGGTTCATACTTTATACTGTACATACTTCAACAAAATACATCATTAACGAACAGGGAGGTCCTCAACATTACAGCTGACCCGGCTAATAACGCAAAGCTGATTTTGTTATTGGGCGGTTTTAATAACACTGGAGAGCTGGAGAGTCAATTAAAAAGGATTAGCATGCCCCCAATCAGCTCAAAGCCTCCTCATGTTCTAATGATTATGAAGTGTCATCAACACTCCTACACTGTACAGTGAGTCAGCTTTGACATAGACACACACATGTAAAAACACATGCGTAAACGCCTGCACTTACATGGCACCATGTTATAACAGCACAGCATACATTTTCAAAGGGGTGGTTTCACACACCTACGCACACTCTGTGTTACAACAGTGCAGCGTCCATTTATACATTTCCAAAGGGGTGGTTTCGCACTCCTACACACACACACACACACACAAATAAGTTGCAGTGTAATGTTTCACATGGATAATGGCAGCACTTACAACAGTAACAACATTAACTTTTACAGTACTATGTTCATATACAGTATACGGCAAGTTGCTTTAAAGGTCCGGTGCAATGAGAATCACATTTCCCATTCCCTTGGTATTGTATAACGAATGGCATTTTATTTTAAATCTCAAAATACTACTACTCAAAATATTCTTACTCTCTGTGTTGTGGAAAATCAAGAAACTATCCCCCTGGTTGTCAACTGAATCAGTTTTAGATATCCAATATACTTCCCTGTCAGTTAACCCAGATTTTAATGAATGCTCTGATTGGTTGACAGTATGCATAGTTGATGAGGTGCCATGGTGGCTGTCAGGCAGGGACAGTGCGCACGAGAGAGAGAGCAGGAAGGCAACAGAGAGTTTGCCTTGGTGGCTGGCGAGAGCAACATAGACTGGTGTAAAAAGAAAATAATGCACTTTCCAATTTCCTTTCCTTACCTTGAACATGCATATATGTTTTTTTCCCATTATACTGTTAAAATGAAGTGGACAAGATGGGAAAAAGCGAGCTGGTCTGTGTGTGGTTGTGCGTGACTGACACAGAACTGAAGGAGTGAAGGAGAGAGAGACATCCGTGTTGATAACGCTTGGCGTGTACTTACTGTTTGGCACAGACTTTTGCATTAAAAATATTTCTGGATTAACTTAATTTAGCACTGAACATTAGATGCTCCCTCTTCGGACATGATTGTCACCAGAAAACACACACAAAAAAAAAAACACTAAAGCAGTTCTGACAAATTAGATGAAGCATCAAAAACTGAAGAAATGACATTCAATCATTGTTAGAAACCCATATCAATCACCTCTGACTGAATTAATGTCACTGCTCTGGATCCTTATTTTTTTCCCGGTGTCCTGCGCATTACAGTCTACTATAATTACATATGCCATAAACTTCTGCATAATGCATACAGTGTATGTATTTAAACATCATTTACACATAGGTAGACTTGATGTCTCTCTCTCTCCTTCTTTCTCTCTCTCTCTATCTCTCTCTCCCTCCCTCTCTCTCTCTCACTGTGAGGGTGCTGACAAGAACATTACAGGTGTTTTTAGGTCAAAGTGTTGAAACGCTTAAATGCTCTTTAGCTGTCCGTCTCTTGTGTTTTCTTTCACACACTCTGCCATTGCTATCTCTGCTTGATCCCCCTGCTCTTGTTTTCTTTCTCATTTCTCCCTCCCTTGTCCCTGTCTCTTTGCATCTCTTTCGCTCTCCTTCTCTGTCTCTCTCCGTCTCTCTCCTCCTCCTCCTCCTCCTCCTCCTCTCTCTGTCTTCTGTTATTGCCATTAGTCTGTTGTGATGTTAAAGTACTTAGTGAACTGGAGAGTTCAACAGGAAAGGGAAAATACATCATTGTCCAGAGAAATAAAGAAAGAGATAGAGACAGAGAGGCAGAGAACTTCAACACTTTCACCGCGGTGACCCGTAACCACAGGGCTGTTCGTTAATGTAGCGGCCTGTCAATCATTTCAACACCAGGTCTCCACAACACTGTGGACCCAGAGTTACTTAAAAAGGCAACAAAGGCCTTCAAAAAAATTAGCAAATCTAAATTCTCACTCAGAAGCACTTATTACCTCCGCCAAGGAGGTTATGTTTTCAGTGCTGTTTGTTTGTCTGTTAGCAGGATTACGGAAAAACTACTGGCCCGATTTTCATGAAACTTCGTGGAAGGGTGTAGCATGGGCCAAGGAAGAACCCATTCAATTTTGGAGCGGATGCGGATCCGACTCACGAACAATGAACTTTGACGGAGGTCTGCGCTCTCCGAGTGCCCAGTTGTTTTATGTCATTAGTAGTACTATTTGTATTGTATTTGTAGTGTAGTATGCTTGGTGTTTTGTAGTTCAGTGCAATAATTATTTCTATATATCAAATTGACATTAATTTGAACCCCAGCATTCCATTAGTTTTCCATAGTTTACCAGTTTACCATCACTTGGTCCTCGAATCTGCTAAGGAATACAAATAGCTGTAGTTAAATAACAGAATACATAAACATATAAATAAATAAATGTATAAATAAATAAATAGAACACAACCACATTTTTCATCGCCATATGCTGTTTTTTGTTTTTTTTTTAGTTTTCAATTAATTTAGGTTTTATTGAAATACATGTTGTATTTCCATTTGCAATCAGCAGACAGATTCTGCTTGAATGAGCGTAACCACACTGAACCCAGCTATAATGAAATCTGTATTCTACAAATGACTTGGCAATATAGTCAAAAAACCTCCTCAACCAAATCTGCCTGGTGACATTTGTGGTCTGCAGATTAGAAAAGAAGAACAAAAAGTATAGAATAGAACAGAGAAAAACTTACAATTTTACTGTTGGACTTTTTGTTTAAACTCAAACTGCCTCTACTGTATCATGCGTGGAAAGTGTTTCTCTTTTGAACTGCTCCCCTGCGATATTGGAGGTGTTGATTCAAGGCTGCTTCGAGCTGTTACTAGGTCAGTGACTGTTTGGGGAAATTCTCCCCCGATATGTCTGAGCTGCTGAGTGGATTTGGATGTTTTTCTTGCCTCTTTCACTAATGGTTTGAGCCCAGGGTCTCATACCAGCTCTCTATCCCCTAACCCTCTCACCCCAAACTGTCATCTCCACATTTTTTTTCCATCCTTCAGCCACCACTGCCGCTATCACAGTTTCCATGCTTTTTCACCCCTCGAGCTCTAAATCTGGTTGCTTCTCTCCTCTCTTCTTAACTGTTAATTTTTCCTATTTGATTTCATTTCATTTAGTTTCATTTGATCCTACCTTCCTTCTTACATTCCTTAGTATGTCCTCATCTCCCTGTCTTCCTTCCTTGTTTCTCCTCAGTTGGCTCCATTCCTCAGCTCTCGTAGCTTCAGGTCCCGATCAGGCTGCCTACCCCCCCTCCGGTCGTCTCGTAACCTGCCTGCTTGCCTTTCCCACACACATCCTCTCTCTCCCAAAGCTCCTTGTCTACCTGCCTGCCTTTCCCCCCGGCTTCCCAATTTGCATTAACAAGCCTCAGGCATCAGATTAGGTATACTTTCAGTAATCTGTAATGGAATACATTTTGAAAGCAATCTTCCCAGAGCTTTCTCCCTACCTGTCTGCCATTCCCACATCCCTTTTTAATTCAAAGCCTTCAGACTAGGGGTTGAGAAATAATTGATTTTATTTATAAGAATAAAGGTAATTTAATTTACAAAATGGCAACTGCATTTGTCACAGTTACTGAAAATACAATAATCAGACGATTCTAGTGCTTGGATTATTAAAAGAAAAAAAAAGAGAGTATTGATACAAACTGTGAACTGCAGTGAAATGTTAGTTTAACTTCACTTTATAGAGATTTTGGAGTCAAAAGAGATTGAAAAGTAATTTAGGCTCAACAGGTTTCGCAACATTACTTTCAACAATCTGAGAACGTCATTGACAAGTTATATTGGAATTCATTTAGCTAAACTTTTCAGCCATAATTCCCTGCCTGGCTGTCTTTCCCTAACATCCTCTCTTTCTCCATATTTTCAACATTCATACTCTGCCTCACGTACCTCAAATTTATGCAGTAGGTGGGGTTTCCAACTTTTTCAAACCTTCAGTGATTCCGTTTTTATTTCCTGGAAGTAAATTTATTGCTAAGCAGTTCTAATCAAAATCCTGCTTACTGGCTGAATTGTATTTTTCACCTGGCAATGTTACTTTATTGAATTTTCTATCAGGAAATGGGAGGCAGTATTGGGGCTTCAGTGAATTCAATGTCACAACGCTTTGTTAATAGATGGCTCTGCTTCTTGCTTCCCAATTTGCATTGCCAAGCCTCAAGCCTGCCTGCATTGCTATCTATCTCATAGCTTTCATAGTTTTCTAACTCCCATTTCCAAGCCCCTAACCTTCTCCTCTGCCTCCCTCACTTTTTGCATGTCTTCTTTTTTTCCATCCATCTATTCACCAACCACCTGCACCGGGTCTCAAAAGGGCAGACCATCTATCAATCCTCCACAGTACTGGTCCATCTATGTAATCCCTGCTTCTTTGATGCTTGGAGAGGAGTGTTGCAAAAGCTAGCAGTATAGCTGTAGTCACTGATGGAATGGATCCAGGGAAATGGAAGGTTTTTTTTTGTTGGTCAGATTGCTGTCAGATTAAAACCTCATATGTATATACAGACTTCACCTTCTTCATACAATGGGCTGGTTGTATGTTTTTTTTGGGTCCTGGTATCTTATACTGTGTTCACACTACAGGTGGAAGTGGCCCAAATCTGATTTCCCTACATATGGCGCAGATTAGATTTTTTCCAGAGCTGTGTGAACACCAAAAAACACATGGAATCTGATCTTTTTAATTCCGATTGGTATGTGGTCCTAGATCTAGTCCAGCGACTTGGAATTCATATGGTTTTTACCTCACACTCATGACGCAGATCACTGTCCTTGCCACAAAAGATGGAGAACAGCAACCACAATGGAAGTCGTCTTCATCAGCCGACAAAGTCTCATCCAACCTCCACTAGTTGGACCACAATTTCACTTTCACTTTCACCAGCTTCCATGATTCTCTGTCTCGCATATATGACATTATTTGTTGTTCTTCATTTGCGCGTGCAGGTTGTTTAACAGCAGAGGTGTATTCATACTGATGTCAGATATGGGCCACTTTTCAAACATTAATGAGAACATTTAAGACAAACAAAAATCTGATTCAAGCTAAAAATGGGAATCAAACATTAAGGCCTATAATGTGAACGTAGCTTTACTTAACACATATATAGGATTATATGAACTTTATATTGAAATTGAGCTGAATGATGATGATCGTGATGCTAACAATAATAATACAAAATGCCAAAATCAAATTTAGGAGGTTATCTATTTTCTTATATTCTTTATTTGTCTTCCCCCACCACTCACAAACACACACACACACACACACACACACACACACACACTTGAGTGTGACACAAGGTGTCTGAGGTAAAATATTACCCTCGCTGCTCTCCACTTCCCCCTTTCTCTTGCTAATTTTCTCCCTCTTCTCGTTGCCTCTCTCCCCTGCATTCCCCACATGACTTTTACCTTCCTTCTCTTGTTTTCCCAAGTGTTGAGCCTAATGGATCACCTCAATATATCTCCCCCCCCATTGACTCCCTCTACTCCCTTTTCTCTCCGTTCAGCACCTCACTCTCTTTCTGCTCTCCCTCCATCCTTCTTTCCGTAATTGTTGACATAGTATGGAAATGTAAAATAATTCCACCTCTGTCTCTCTGTCTATCCTCCAGCCAGCCGCCCTCACTCTCCTTCACTCTCCCTTTCCTCCTTCATTACCTTTTCATTTGTCCTTTTCGTTCCATTGCATTCTCTCTCTCTGAATCTCTCTTTCTCTCTCTCTCTCTCTCTAACTTTGTGTTGACATTGTGGGGGTAAGTTTAATGGATCACTCGCAGATATCTCTCACACTACCCCGCACACACACACTCTCTCTCACACACACACACACACACACACACACACACACCTCCACCATATTCTCTGCCACACTCTCTCTCTCTTACTCTCTCTTCTTTGCTGTTGCTGTGGAAATGCCTTTTCTTTATCTAACCCTCTCGAGATTGTTCCCCATCCATCTCTTTTCCTCTCTCAGTCTCCTGAATGTTGACATGGGAGGGTGAGTCTAATAGATCACTGTGAAGCATCTGCACCTGTGTTAAATCTCAAAGGTACCGCCATGCATGTGTGTGTGTGTGTGTGTGTGCGTGCATATGTGTGTACCCTAGAGAAACCAATGCAGGCTCTCTGTTCAGCACATCTGTGACCTCCTTTAGTGCTGAGCAACTTCCTTGTTTCTCCTCTCTTCTCCTCTCCTCTCCTCTCCTCTCCTCTCCTCTCCTCTCCTGTCTGCCCCTTCACTCTCCTTACTTTTCCCACCTTTCTTTTGTTGCCTTGCCTCCTTTTTTCTCCTGAACAGTTATCTCCTTTCCACTCCTCTCTTTCCCTTCCCTCTCCTCTCCTCCATCTCACTGTTTTCTCTCATTTTTCATTTTTCTCTTTTCTCCTGTCCTATCATTTATAACATTACCTCACACAAACTTGGTTGCTTTATCTTAAGTTATCTTTGGCATTGTTGCAACTTATTCTGGTTCTTCAAAAGTGTGATGCTGAAACTCGCAAAACAAAATGCTGTTATGATATAATACAATGCATCATATTTAGGATCACATTCACAGGTACAACTGTGTAAAATATTACCCATGTATCAGCTGAACATGCCATGCATCATTCAGTAGAAGTGTTCCAAGGTGCAGTGGAGTAGTAGGCTATAAATAGTCTTCTCTAGGCCTGTCCCAGTCTAACTGGGTGTCCTCCTGTGTCCCAATTCTGTCTGTGTGGGACACCTTGGAGAGCTCTCAGCTATTCCTCACACTCTAGTGCACATTGGGGATTCTTTTTCTCATAGGCCGTCTTCCTCCTCAATGCCCTACTACATTTTAATTCCTAGTAGTATGATTCTCACAAGAAAATATACCAAGTCCTAGTTCTCCATATGTACGAGACCTTGGAGAATTATCTGCTCTTTCCCACACTCTCTTTTTGTCTTTTTGTAGTCTATGTTCCACTATAGCTGTATAGTGTTCCATATATGATATATGTTTGGTGTGCTTTTTTGTGTTGGGTTTGGTTCAGAGTCGGCCCTTTTCGGGGCAAAGTTGTCCAGCAGCACAATGAAATCATCATAGTATAAAGCAAGGAATCTCTGTCTGTATGTGTGTCCTTCGCATATCACGAGAACTGTTCGTCCGATCTACTTCACACTTGGCGGGTGTATTGCTGGGGACCCAAGGACGTGCCGTGTCGGATTTGGTGCCATTTGGACATGCGACACGTTCAATATTAATAAACTTTGATTAAACAAGCGAACAGTGCTCTGTGCAGCAGCGGGGCTCAAAGCAAGCGACTGGAAGCGCAGTGTCGACTGTGTAGTTGTTTGGATGAGCAGTTCTCGAGAAAGCTGCAAGCAGCAATACCGGAGGCCAAGAAATCGGCCCGTTCTGAACAGGCATGTTTTGAACGGCCACTGCACTAGTCTATTGCAATGCTGAACCTATTCGTGAAATTAAGCGGTGGAATGGACCTTCACGCTTGGTAGTATTCTGTGTGCTTTCCCTTCTTGGCCACAGGTGTCACTAGACTGCGGAGCAATAGTCCATCACAACAATTATTGCCCACTAGATGTCATTATCAAAGGCCATAGGTCTGCAAACTATATGCCTAATTTTTGGTACATAATTTGTTGTCATATATTTTGTATTGGATGTAATGGTGCTTTTTACATTAAATTTGTTTCCTTTATGTGGATGGCAAAAAATTGCCGTGTTAATCATTGCATCGCAATTCACACAGTTGTGACACAGATAATTTCCATCTGGCGGAAAAGCCAACAAATGTGTAGGCTGGGTGTTAATAGTGGTCTTTACCAAATGGTCTGTGATATTTCTAGATCAGGAAATGATGTGTGTCACAACTGTGTGAATTGCAATGCAATGATTAAGACTGGTTATATGCAATGAAGAATATGTGGTTTATTTTTTAAAATGCCCCTGTGGACTTTGCTATGTTTGAAAAACCAATAGGGAGTTAAAGATCAGAATAAATTAAGATAAAAGTGCTATTAGAAATAATGATGTGTGAATGTTAGGACAGATATTAAACATTAGTTTTGATCTTTTAAAGTTACTTGTATTTTGTCATTGTATGTGGCGTGACCGTATACTGCGAGCTAGCTATTTCAATGTTAGAAGTTAGTTCACTCTTTGCGTTTTAGTTTAAGTAGACATTGTTAGAACGACATATTTATGCAGCATGTTGACTAATGTTAGTGTTACAGTTCAGCTTTCTTTAGTGTAAGAGCTAATTTCCCTTTGTTTACAATCTAATGCTCAGTGTTGGCTAACATTAGCTAGTTATATTGATCAGCTTCACAGA